>NC_056744.1:75476845-75483888 GCF_019279795.1 Protopterus annectens | reverse complement strand
ATGTGTGTGAGTTTACGTGTGCACATTTGTATGTTCATAGACTAGGGTTTTAAACTAGGCACCAGTTCTAGGGCATTTATGTTTCAGTAAGAATGTGTTTGGCTTTCTCCACCCTTATAATTTAACTTCGAGCCGCTGTCCAGTAGCTCCTCTGGAATGATCCCAGGTGCAAACTTACGGTTTGCCATCCACTCAAGATCTCTTTTGAAGAGGGCCAGCGAGGGGCTTTGTCTTGTGATTTTGGATTTTATTCCAGAGTGTGGGAAGCCTTTGGGATATGAATCTATCCCTCCAGCATGTCCTATTTACTGGTGTGCTGAGGTTTAAGTTTGAGAAGCGTGTGGCTCTAATGGATTTTTTTTTTTTTTTTTTTTTTAAAGGTGGAGCATGTCTATTAATTCTGGGTTGGACATGGCCTTGCAAGTCTGGCAGAGATCACCTCTGTGCAGGCAGTAAGCAACTGAGTAGAGCTGTAGTTTCTTTAGCCTAGTTGCATAGGGCAACTGTTTGAGGCCCATGATCCTTCTGTTTAGGAACTTTTGGGGTCTCTCCAGCTGCTGCAGGTGCCGGGTAAGGTACATCCCAAATGGGCCATTGTACTCAATTATGAGTCTGATGAGTATAGGGGTACAATGACCTCTCTAGATATAGACTAGAACCCTTTAGTTATAAGATGGGCAATATAGAAGGATTTTGACTATTTTGGCAATGTGATTGTCAAAGGAGAGGTTACTATCAACCTGGGTCCCCAGATCCCTAATTACTTCTGTACTTAGTGGGTTTCCTCCTATGTGGTAATTAGTGGGCACTTTTTCCCAAAGGGGAAGATAATGCATTTTTTGGAGTTAAGTTTGAGGCCATGGATTTGATACCAGGGATCTGTCTCCATAAGACCCTTTTGGAGGATGCTCGTGTCGGCCAGGGAGTCTATTATGGCTCCCAGTTTGCAATCACCGGTGAACTTGGTAAGCCACAGTCCTTTTGTGCTGGCCTGTACTTCAGTAAAGTATATACCGAAAAAGAGGAGCCCCAGGACTGAGCCCTGTGGGACTCTACTTGCAACAGGTTTAGTGTTGGACATGGCACTTCCAACCCTGACCACATATGTTCTATCGTAAGCCAGTTTGCAGCCCATCTTGTAACATGGGTTGATGTTTAAGCCGATTAGTTTGTTTATGATTCCAGAGTGAGGTATTGTGTCGAAAGCCTCGGCGAGATCCAAATAAGCAGTGTGAACTGCCTTTCCCTCATCTATGGCTTTGGTGACAGTTTCAAAAATGTCAACCAGGTTTAGGAGGCAGGATCTGCCATTAACAAAACCGAACTGGGAAGGGTCCAGTGTCTGGAGGTTCCCTATGTCTGTTTATGAGACCCATAATGATATGCTCCTTAGCCTTGCAAATTAGGCTAGTCAGACTTATGGGGCAATAATTCTCAGGATTTCTTGTGGGGCCACCCTTGTGGAGGGGGATCACTCTTGCTGTATGCCATTCCTTGGGTACATAACCTGTTTTAAGGCAGAGTTGGAATAGTGAAATTAAGTAGGGGTTTAGTTCTTTCTGGAGCTCATCCAAGACGCACAGCCCGGTATTCTGTCCGGTCTCATAGATGCTGTGTTTTTAGCTTTGGAGAGGACTGCTTTTACCGATGCGTCAGATATCTGGGGGACTACAGTCATCCGGGATAGATGCAGGTACTTTTGGGGGGGGGGGGGAGTTTGCACTGAACCTGTCAGCCAGAATTTTGGTACTGTCAGTGGGTTCAGTTAATATTTTAGTCACCGTTTTATTACTCGCTCTGAGCAGATCTGGGTGTTTCCTCCCAGGTTCCTGACGCAAGTGAAGAATGCCTTGTAATTATATTTGGAGTCTTTGGCAATTTTTCTTTCGAAGTTTGCCTTTGAGGCTTCTATGGTGGAGCGAAGTTTCTTGATAATACTGATAATGGATGCCTTCCCTTTTAGGGTTTTGGCTCTCATGTAGTAGTCTCCTTTTGTTGTACAACTTGTTTATGGCTGGGGTCCACCAGACTCTTCTCCTATTTTTGGAAGAGTGAGCCTTGGTTTTACTTGGGATGGCACGATCCATGCATTCCTGTAGGTGCATATAGAGTGCGTTCGTATAGGATTCTGTGGTTTAGGTAACATTTTCCAATTTCTCAGGGGCTTTCAAGCTTCCTACTTCTATCTTGGAGAGTGAAATTTGTTTGAGAGGTTTTTCACTGTGGTTTCCTTGGCTGGGGTTGGGATGTGGAAGTTCATTGTGATCAGTTGGTGGTCCAATCTCGCCAACTAAGGATTTACTTCCGGTGTGGAACATTGATCCCTTAATGTTTGTAATGACTAGGTCTAATGTATTTTCCCCTCTTGTAGGAACAGTGACTATTTGTTCCATGGCGTTTGAGTTGACGAATTCTAGAAACCGTTGGGCAAATGAGTCTGGACTCTAGTAGTTTACCCAGTTGATGTTTGGGTAGTTGAAGTCGCCCAATATTATGGTGCTTGGTGGGATCTTCATATTCTCTAGTGTTCTCAGGAAGGCTGCATGTGGGTCCTGATACAGAAGGGGTGATCTATAGCAGGCTATGACTTGGAAGGCAGTTTTGCCCACTGTTAGTTGCACATGAATTGTTTCCGATGTATCATGCAATGCCACTAATTTGGAGAGGTGTGTGTACATATATATATATATATATATATATATATATATATATATATATATATATATATGTATATATATATATATATATATATATATATATACACATACATGTACACACACACACATACACACATATACACACATCTATACACACATCACACACATCTAAAGTACAATTAGAAACAATGGTAAACAGAAGAAATCCCAGAGGATAAAGGGAAAATACAAACTATGGTACTTGAAACACCAAAAGGTAAGGGAAAGTGAGGGGCCTGTATTAATACCAGTAGGTTAAAAGGTAAAGAAAATTTCACACAGGAAAGTATCACTAAGTATGAACGACTAAGAAATAATAGAATTATAAGCAAATATAAAGGCACATTGTAAATAGAGAAAAAAAAAAGAGAAAGCTCGAGAGCTGGCCTGACACGTCTTGAAACTATGCAGCAACCGAGATCAGAGGAGATGAGAGGGGCACTATGGGTAACCTTAGCTCGAGAGTTTTTGGCTGGCGTGAGCTTATATCGGCCAAGTTGGTTCTGAGCAGTCATGAAGATTATCAGATCTATTCTTACAGAACATACAAGCAGTACAGCCGAAAACAGCTGTGAACAGAGAAGAAACCCAGCTGGACATGTCAGCTAATCAAACAGCAATTGACTTACAATGGTCAGGTCGGTCTTTCTGCTTCTCCCATCAAGGGTCACCACTGTAGATTACTGGTCCACAGATAGAGTGGCAGTGGAGTTTGTGGGGTGTCGAGTTGCCAGCCCAGCATCCAACCTTCAATGAAGGCACACATGTGCCTACTGCTTACCTTTAAAGTCATTCAACTGCAGGGAGGACATGCAGACTGCACAGAAGGCACGCCAGCCAAGAATCAAACCAGAGAACCTCTTGCTGTAAAGCAAGAAAGCTAACTGCTGCCCACTGCGGCCGACAAAATGGTCATGTACAGTTTTAAAGTAATTAAAATTCTGTAACAGAGGTGGGCAGGAAAAGGCCAAAGTTGGTCTCATGACCAAGAAACAGGGTCCAGGGGGTCCTAAACGAAAGACCAGCACTGGTAGAGTTTTTACTAGAATCCAGAACAAAAGCGGCCATTAGTAAAGGAATAATGCAGCATATAAAACCACTGCATGATAACCAAGAATCAACCACAGGAAGTTAGAAAGGCTTGGGAAGACAGTGTGGAGAAGCAAATCACAAAGACAATGAAAGGATATAGGTCTTCCTCAAATATGTAAAAAAACCCCCAGAAAAATATAGGATTTTTGCTTGGAAATGTTTACATAGATATTTTTATATCCCAAGTAGACTCCAGAGAATTTTTACTCAAGTAGACAGCAAATGTTGGAAGTGTGACAGGGAAGATAAAGAGGTACTTGGGAACATGGGAGTGCGGTGGTTTGGCGGATTTTAAGGATTCCCCACAGGCTGCACTGTTGCAGATGCTGGCTGGACAGATTGGCGAGACAAGGGAAGACTTTTCTGACCTACAAGCTGGGGTTGGGTGGGTGGCCTAATGATTAAGGTGTTTGCCTTACGAACACAAGGTGTAGGGTTTGAGTCTCACAAAGGATAATTGGCTAGGCTTAAAATGGCTCGCAAGGCAGTTAGCTTAGTACTAATCTATGTACCTAATACAGAATCATAACTGCCTAGAAAGGGTAAAGCCTTGCTGTGTCAAATTATGGTGGCTGCCAAAAAAACAATTACTAGAAAACTGAAATCAAAATCTAAACTAACCATATTAGGAGAGAATACAGCGAGATAAAGCTAGAATTGAAATCTTCAGAAAAAGGGTAAGAGCAAAATACATACGAAAAGTGGGAATTGTGGGAACAATACATACAGGGAAGGAATGAGGTTTAAAAGGAGGCAGTACTTAAATGAGCTATAATATTTGACTGAAAATGATTTGGTACATTACAAGTGATGTACAAGGTTTGCAACTGGGAGCATCAGTATGGTTTGTGATGAAAAACGCTTGCAACTAGGATTATGTTAGTGTGGTTAATTTTCAGTTAAATATAATTGCTTATATTGTGATGATTTGATAAAGACGGTTTAAGAAAGGGGCAGGAATTGAACAATATTACATGATGCACAGAAATATTTGTGAAGTATGTTAATACAATTTGATTACTTTTGTATAAACATAAATTTGCCTATGTCACATAATAAAAAGGGTGCCAAAGAGGGCCTCAAACTCATTCACAAACAAGGAGATGCCACTTGTCCATTTACCTTCTTCAAATCATAAAATACATTCTGGTCAGTTTCATAAATACCTGTGCAGGTGTATCTGTCTCATTAATAGGCTGCCCATCAAAGCGAAACCTTATCTGTCTCATCGACAACCCCTGGAGAGAAAAAGAAATAAGGTCAATACAGAAGGAGTAGCTTTAAATCCAACTAATCTTTACAGATTTGATCTAAGATCTTTTGTACAAAGACAACTAAAAGGTATACCACACTTGGAAAATTGTACAGTTCAAGTGTTGCCAGAAGGTGAGAACCCAGCAAATCCTATATCAGAGTCCAATTTGATCTTGAATCATGACTACAAACTCTTTATGGCTATACTAAGAATGGCAAACATTTTGTTTAGACTGATAAGATGTGAAGCAAAGGGGTCTCTGGGGAAGGGAAGCAGACCCAAGACAAAATGGCTCAGAAGGAATCCAAGCAAAAATACAGTTGCGAAAGATCTAACCATAATACTAGCAGTCCTACTTCAAAGAGTAAATACTGCAAGAGGAAATCCTGCAGAGGATAGTCTATCAGCCAACAACCAAAGCTTTTACACCTTCCAGGCATCACGTCAGAAATGTCCTACATGCAAGGTATAAGGTACATGTAATGCACATAGACCTAATTCTTATAACTAAAATGCCCCAGAAGAACCAGAACAACCCCTGAGAAAGGTAACACGTACATCCAGGAAGGCAACAATAGGATGCAAGGACCACCTCTCTGCCAGTAAGGCAACAGAAAATAACAGGAAGCAGAAATGACAGAAAACTGCAATAGTAAGACATCTACTGTTGTGTTAAGAATGCACAACAGTACCATGTCCTTTTTTATCACTGTTGCAGTAGCTATTAGAAAGTATGGGAGGAAGAAGGCACAGAAGAGCCCTCAAAATGACATCCAGCTTATGTCGGGTAAAGGTGAACTGCAGACAAAGTAGCAACTTCCAAGATGGCACTAGTATCAAACCTTTAAAGAATCAGAAGAGGCCAATGACATGGCAGAATGAGCAGGAACGGAAAATGAAAGCTGAATAATTAAAATTAAAAGCACTACACCCTCACAAACTCCCCTTGAGTACCTTGTTCCCCCATTGGCCCTTTGTTTCAATTATGAAGGAATTCCCAATACTATTCTAGCATGTCCAAAGGTCAGTTGTCAATCCTCTGTCCAGCTGGTGAATCTGGGAATCTGAGGTCGTTACAACTGCCTCATGTACACAGACAACCTCTCCTCCTCCCAACAACCCAACATGTGAGAGATGCAACCATATAGCCAAACTGGAGGCCAAGCCTTCAACCTAGTATCATGTGAACCAGTCAAGAGGAGAAGGAACCACACTCACTAAATTCCAGTCTCACATAGACCCCACCACTTACAGCAAACCAAACACAAAAACATACTCGAGGCTCTAAATAAAATCTGCCTAAGCAGAACCTCCAAAGTTAGACACCCAAGCAACCGCTACTCCCAAACAAAACACGGCAACATAGCTACCACAAAGCCAGCGTGCCGCACAGTCACAGCCCTTAAGGCTAAACACCCGACACACTTGTAATAGGTGACTATCGCCAGGTACACTGACGCCCGGCCACCAGGCCAACAAGGTCACGGTGAGCTACCTGTCGGGCGCTAGTATCCGCCACATAACATAAGCACTCAGGTCACCCAAGGCAAGTGTACACAATATGACTCTGTCATTGTCCATGCTGGTGTGAATGACCTAAGACGTACTCCCTGGACTACATGGGAGACAGAGGAGCCTCTGAGCATGTAGCCCAGGCCGGTATGACCCCGACTCCTGGAGAAGCATCTACCCTCACCAAGAATGATGCCACACCATGAAGACAGATGATTAATTTCACACTGGTTTAAGTATTGTGTCATTCAAAGGGGATCCAATGCCCGTCAGCCTGATGACATGCTCGGCAAGCCACGATGAGCCGCTAGGGACGGCTTGCACCTGTCACCCCTGGGCTTTGATATTGGCAAAGGCCTTACACTCCCATATAGTGCCTTTTAGTCAAGGCTCAAAAGACAAACCCACCTCCATAGGTATCACAAGGATAAGAAACTAAGAGCAATGCAACCCAATGCCAGAAGTCTAACTCAAGATGCATGCACTAA